>NC_056737.1:1332890494-1332910494 GCF_019279795.1 Protopterus annectens
AATTTAAAAATGGGTATCCCATGTCTATCGACCCATTTGTACAACATTGTTGTGCTAGTACTGCAAGGCTCGTGTAGCCGGTAGGGAGAGGAGCATAACAGGGTACATGTAATGTCCCATACAGCAGCAGCCGCAACTGGCTATGGGTGTTGTGGTGGTTGTGAAGGCCCTCATGGAATTCCCAAGTACAGGTGTACTAACACACAGGCACTGCTATCCTCAGTAATGCACACATACACGTGTCAGTACTGGGGTGCATCTCTGCAGGTGGCCATAACTGTGTACTTAGCTATTGTCCATGGAGAGATGGGCTGTGTAATGGATGTGTGCACAGTGGTATCCTACCACCTGCCATGTGGCAGCAGGCAATCTAGTGACAGACACTACTGTGGTGACCCTCAGGGTGAGAGTGACATGCATCAGCTAATCCTCTGGGTGCCTCCTGCACATGGCCACTGAGGTGATCAATATGACATGTATACAACATGTATTACAACACATGGCTAGTGTCTGTGATGAAGACCTGTACCCAAGCATGTTCTGCTGACTGCGGTAGTATAGTGGAGGTACCCATGGCATGTGGGCGTAGAAGGTGTTGTCTCCTATATATGCCAGTTCTTACACAGCTGGGCAGACATGGCAGTGCCAATCAAGCATAGGTTGCCTGTACATATCCCAGCTGGATACCTGCCATCTGCACATCTGTACAGGGACTAACAGTCATCAGCTTGGCAAGTAGCTATGCAGTAGGATGAATGTGGTGACAGACGTTTGTCAATAATATGTATGCCATAATTACATGTTGGAAGCCCTCACTAACATGTGCAGTACAGACGGTAGTCTACAGTTACATTCCACATGTCGAATCATTATCCAGTAAGGGATATATACTCTGACACAGCTCACACCCCAGGGACACAACAGGGAGGCCTCAGAATCCAGCTATGCCTGCAGAAGTGCCTGTTGTCAGTACTACATTTAGCACTCTACTCTTTCCTGAGAAAGCACTGTCAACAGTAGTACCACCATGATACACTACATGCCAGTGTGACAGCATGTACCCAGGGCTACTAACCCTGTATGTAACACATTCACAAGGATAACAGTGCTGTACAGGCCTCATATACTTGTGGGACCCATACATGACAATAATACCCCTTGCTAATGTACTGACAGCACATAGGCGCATGTATTGTACATGGCATTGCATACACTTATAACAGATGTCATTACCCTACTATGTTATTGGACTGGGTGGTGGGAACTGGTTACCAGGGCTAAGCCATGGTTAGCAGGTATCACCATTGCTCCAATATAACAGCTAAGCTGATTTGCGCACTGGTAAGCAAAGCCTACACTGTGTAAGCACCCGTACATTTTACCCATAGCTTAGTACTGCTTAGCTTTGCGCAAACTCATGCAAACACGTTTAAAGCTGCTCAAAACTGCCTTAACCACTTTGTATCTGACAGCCCTTGTTCTGCCCAGCAACAAAATACACAGACCTTGCAGGTCTTGAACCCAGGACCCTGTACACTATAGTCACAATACTTAACCACTACACCATGATCACTGTGATAAAACAAACCAAGTGAAGCAGTGACTGACAAATTTAATAGATGAACAAAGTAAAATCTTTAAAAGCGCTTTTTCATCAGCGTTAATACCTGACTTCTTCAGAAATGACATACAATGGATTAAGATAAACCATTTGTGAATTTCAAATAAGGAGCCTGTTCTTACGTAAGACGCTGAACCTACTTCATACATATTTAAAGGTACATACTCAATTGTGAAACAAATCAGTTAAAATCGTACAACTAACTTTTTGAAATCAACACAGCAAAGGTATTAGAAAATATATAAAGTTATAAAACAATAAAAGTAGATACAAAAATTGTAAATATCATCTCTTTAAACTTTTCAATTTCAAAAGGCTTGAAATTGAACACAAGTCATTTATACCAGGGTGGCTGTATGCATTAAGCCTGATTTGCCAAACTAACTCGGCCTTCTATATCGGTAAAACCGAAAGAAGGCTCAGGGACCGAATTTACGAACATATATATGCTATGAAAAAACTCAAACTCGACAATGCCCTAGCCAAACATACTTCAGTCTTCCATAGCCACACTTTTAAGTTTCTGGCCATCGACCAGGTCATTTGTGATAGCAGGGGGGGTCCTAGACCTTTGAAACTTGAAGAAGCCGAGTTAGTTTGGCAAATAAGGCTTAATGCATACAGCCACCCTGGTATAAATGACTTATGTTCAATTTCAAGCCTTTTGAAATTGAAAAGTTTAAAGAGATGATATTTACAATTTTTGTATCTACTTTTATTGTTTTATAACTTTATATATTTTCTAATACCTTTGCTGTGTTGATTTCAAAAAGTTAGTTGTACGATTTTAACTGATTTGTTTCACAATTGAGTATGTACCTTTAAATATGTATGAAGTAGGTTCAGCGTCTTACGTAAGAACAGGCTCCTTATTTGAAATTCACAAATGATTTGTCTTAATCCATTGTATGTCATTTCTGAAGAAGTCAGGTATTAACGCTGACGAAAAAGCGTTTTTAAAGATTTTACTTTGTTCATCTATTAAATTTGTCGGTCGCTGCTTCACTTGGTTTGTTTTTTCTTGGTTTGTCTGCCTTTCGTGGTTTTTTTATGATCACTGTGATAACAGCTGTTGTTTTTTCAATATATCTGTCAATACACATATTGATTAGTATTGAACAATTGCCTTTACTTCCACAATTGTGTAGTACTTGTTATTAATAAGACTGTATCATCACATATGTTATTTTATCATAATGTACACATATCAGATACATACAGTGAGATACATCTGGGAAGGTATACACAACTGTGTTTACACATGACAGGAATATGGATATAAACATATGCATATGTTGATATATGTCTACATGTACATACACATGTATATTCATACATATGTCTGTATACACGCCTGTATAGTGCATCATATATATGGCCATGTCTATATCTCTTTGTATATACATATTATATATATATATATATAATATGCATAATTTCCCTGTTAATTTGTGGCATTTGGATCTTATATTTGTTACTGTGGATGTAGTCGATTTATTCTCTTGTATCCCTAAGTCTGAGGGACTAGAGGCTTTTTCCAATAGTATTAGAAAATGTGGGGGCTATGATTGGGACCATGTTTGTTTAATAATAGAACTTATGTCCATTGTATTGGACAATAATTTCATTGAATATGAGGGAGAATTCTTTCGACAAACCAACGGTGTTGCTATGGGAGCAGCTTGTGCCCCAATATATGCTAATCTCGTCATGCTTGACTGGGAGGAGTCCAAAATATTTGATAGTGAATATTTTAAATATGTTAAATATTATTTGCGATATTTGGACGATATTTATATACTGTGGGATGGTAATATAGACATGTTAACACAATTTATTGACTTCTTGAACTCAAGTAGTTCCTTTTTGAAATTTACTTATACTTTTAATAAGGAAGGCCTACCATATTTGGACACCTTAATCTCCAAGGGTGACAACAGTTTTAAATCGAGGTTGTATAGGAAACATACTTTTTCTAACAGCTATTTAGAATTTTCTAGCTGCCACCCTAGAAAATTATTTATTAACATATTCAAAGGTCAGATTATTCGGGCCATAAGGATGACCTCCACACATGCTGAGATGTTAGAAGAAGTTGGATTTATTATTAATCTTTTTAGAGATAGGGGTTATAACATCAACATACTTAATCATATTAGTAAAGATATTATTAATGGATGGGGGACAAAATATATATACCTCTACTGGGACAAAAAAATGATATTAACAGGTCAGTCAATAATACATTAGACATTACTAACATCAGTATCAATTATAAAAGAGCGTGTGTTTTAGAATATGGCCCACATACAGGGAAAATCAAGCAAATTATTAATAACAATTGGAAAATTATTATGGTGGACCAGGAAATGGAAAAAACTTTGGGATCACAACCAATATTTGTATATAAAATGGGTCGAAATTTGAAAAATTATATAGAGAGAGGTAATATACCCAAACATTTTGCTGCAAATAATAATAAAAAACTACAAAATGTGGCAATTGCAAACAGTGTTTTGCTATATATGAAGAAAGACACATTATTTTAGACAATATACATAGATCTAAAATAACATTTGTTAGTGGAAATTGTAACACCAGATGGATTATTTATTTAGCAAAATGTACAGCATGTTCTGGATTCTATATTGGCAAAACAGAACGGAAATTGCATAAACGAATATATGCACATCATTATAGTATTAAGACTTGTGATGAAAAGAACGCCCTATACAAGCATATAAAACAATATGGAAATACACATACATTCAAATTTGCAATTTTGGAAAATTTGTCATGTGCACCGAGAGGGGGCGATTATAAAGGACTATTGTCATACAAGGAAATATGGTGGCAGTTTTATACTGATGCTTCTAATCCACCAGGATTAAATGATTTTATTACTATAAAACCGGCATTATTATTCACATAGATATTTACACAAATGGTGCATTTTATTATTTTTATGAATATATATGTGTGTTATACGTTTATGGTATTTATTAGTTACTAAATTTATCAAATATATCAAATATACTAAAAGTTATCAGTACACAGTTCATATTTTATTTTATTTTATTTTATTATATTTATTTAAATATTATTCATTATTAATTATTAATTGAAAGTTTTTAGACGGACATAATATGTTTAGGATACAATGTTTTTAACGGTATTTCATTGTTTGTACATCTTTAAGAACTTTTGTTACAAGGTAGCGTTTTGGCGCCAAAAAGTTTTTTTTTTTAAATGAATCTGTTTCCTGTTTGTAACAGTTCTGATGAAGCTCGTATTTTGCGAGTGAAAGCGCCTAACTGTTCTCGTTGTGTTGTACATTTTATTTTTGTACATTAAATTCAGTTTTTATACTCGCTTGAAGTTCTTTTCAGACCAGGTTGGCGTCTCATGACACAAAGGAGTACAGCGTTTTTTCATTGAGCATTCGTTCGTGCTGTTTGAATGCTGTTTTTCCATTCACATCCACCAGAGAGGGAGTGAGAGAAGCAGACAGAGACAAAGTAAGTCAGGGAGGGGGTGGGAGAGTAAAACCTAAGCATGTTTGTGTCACACACCTACCAGTACAGGGTTTCAAACCCCTGACTGACTATGTATTCCTATCACATGTTGATGCAGTTATTGCATGCACCACATAGCTTACATGTTGAAGAGCTGTCCAAACATATATGTGATGGTGAGTGACATCTGCAACAGTGATATGGTAGCGATACAGTAGGTGTAGTACACTTGCCTGTCCACATGAACAGTTGTCAGTGTCAACACAGCCACAGTCTCTTAGGCTCACACACATTGACACACTTGGCAGCATCAGGAATACACTTCCTAACTAGTTAGTTTGCCACAATACAGTAATGTGCAGGTATCACATGCACTACAGGGGCTATCCGGATGTTATATGGGCAAAGGGTATGTGAAGGTGTCTGACATCAGACAGCATGCTTCAGTATGCCAATGGGAGTTGTAGTGAGTGTGAATGTGGTTGAAAGCATCATACACCACACACACAGACACAGGGTGCCAATACTGACATGCATGCATGCATTGCTTCACGGGGGTGTAGTGCTTGACTGTACCAGAAGGCTATACAAGGCTAGGTAAAGGGTATACCTTGGCATCAGGCCACATGACAGTAGTCTGCAGAGTGGCTCAGGGGTTTAGTGTCTGGATTGGCCCACACAGGTGGGTATTGTATTCACCATCCAGTCACCTGGGTAACTACTGTGTGTGGCCATTGCTGTGCAATGCTTGCCATGTATGTGTCCTTTAGTCCATGACATGGATGCTGTCTGGGATGTGCACACATCCGACATGCATGTATAGTGACATGTGGAACTGTACCTGGGGTGTCTGGCCTGTGTTGTGTACACAGATTATCATCAGATGTGCCAGTCCTGCTCTCATGTGGCAGGAACTGGTAATGGACAGCAGGTTGACCCTGCACCTACACTGATAGCATGATACAGGTATTCCCTTTGACAGTAGCATTTGTCCATACAGGGCATGTGCTAAGGCATGGTATGTTCTTTGTGGGTCACATTTAATGACTCCAAAGGTGTTGCAGGCATCCAGTGGGGAACATAGTGAAGACACACTGTCTGCATGTACGTCCCTATTGTACTGATGGACAGGGTGCCAAGCCCTCTGTAGTCCACTGCAATCACACCATGGTTACTATCTGTGGGCAGTATGCAGGGTAGTACCAACATAGTGGTTGTTGCCTAGGCAAGTGTGTTTGTGTATGAGACATGGGTTGAGAGTGTTCACTGGGTAATACAAGGGTTGCTAACTTTGCCAGTAATAGATGTCACATGTAGGGGTATGGATTGGCACCCCAGCCTCTTGGCTATTTAGCATCTGTTATCCTTGTAAGGTGGACATTGTGACATATAATAGGGCCACCATATAAGAAATTTGCAAAACCCACTTCACAATGAGTCCAGTTGTTACACACTCAGCCACCTCCACACAGGATATGAATAACAAACACAGGCACACACTTTCCACATTTGGGATTAGAACGCCTACCTAACTAGTTTATTACACTACAGGATTACACAGTTATAGGATGCGCCATGGAGATTACTGTAGTACTTTTTCCGCAAAGGTGTATTTCACTGGGAATGACATCAGCAGGCTTGCTAAAGAAGGTTAATAGAGGTTGTACTGACTGTGATAGGCCTCAAAAGCATTGCACCCTACACAGAAGCACACACACAAACATCCACACTTGCCATGTGGGGAAATAGAACCCCTAACCAAGTATTATTTCACACTGCAGTGTTATGCTCTTAGAGGACGCACCACAGAGATTATTGGACTACTTTTCCCAAAGGTGTATGTCACAGTGAATGACATCAGCAGGCTTGCCAAAGTAGGGCATTTGAATTGCACTTAGTGTGACTAGCCTAAAATGCACTGCTCCCTACACAGACAAAGAAACACACACACAAACATCCACACTTGCCATGTGTGGGAATAGAACCCCTACCAAAGTACTATATCACACTACAGCATTACACTGTTATCGGATGCACCACAGAGATTACTGGGATGCACTTTTCCCAAAGGTGTATTTCACAGTGAATGACATCAGCAGGCTTGCCAAAGTAAGGCATTTGAATTGCAGTGAGTGTCACTAGCCAAAAAGCATTGCTCCTTATACAGACAGAAACACACACACACAATTGCCATGTTTGGGATTAGAACTCCTACTTAACTAATGTATGACATTACAGCATTATGTAGTTATAAGACACATTATGGAGATTAGTGAGGTACCCTTTTCCCAAAGGTGTATTTCAAAGTAAATGACATCAGCAGCCTTGCCAAAGTAGGGCATTTAAATTGTAATGAGTGTGACTAGCCTAAAAGGCATTGCTTCCTACACAGACAGACAGACACACACACCCACACACACACACACACACACACACACACACACACACACACACACACACACACACACACACACACACAAACACAGTTGCCACGTCTGGGATTAGAACTTCTACTTAACTAGTTTATCACATTACAGCATTATGCAGTTAAAGGACACACCTCAGAAATTACTGTGCTACCTCTTTCCCAAAGGTGTATTTCAAAGTGAATGACATCAGCGGCCTTGCCAAAGTAGGGCATTTGAATTGTAGTGAGTGTGACTAGCCTAAAAGGGATTTCTTTCTCCACAGACAGGGGCACACACACAATTGCCATTTCTGGGATTAGAATTCCTACCTAACTAGCTTATTACACTACAGCATTATGCAGTTATAGGACACACCACGGAGATTACTGGGCTACTTTTTTTCCCAAAGGTGTATTTCAAAGTGAATGACATCAGCAGCCTTGCCAAAGTAGGGCATTTGAATTGTAGTGAGTGTGACTAGCCTAAAAAGGCATTGCTCCCTACGCAGACAGAGAGAAACACATACCATTGTCATGTTTGGGACTAGAACTCCTACATAACTAGTTTTTCACACTGCAGCATTACACAGTTATAGGATACACCACAGAGATTAGTGGGATACTTCTTTCCCAAAGGTGTATTTCAAAGTGAATGACATCTTCAGGCTTGTCATAGTAGGGCTATGGGGAGGGCAGTGTGTGTGCATAGGCCATAACCCATTCATCTAGAGGTAGACAAACCACACTCAGGCACAAGCAGGTTTATATTCTGCAGGTACATGTATACAACTTCTAAATGACTACTGCCTTGTACAGTCATGTTGCACAGCTAGCACTTGCACCACAGAGTCTGTAATGCTGAGGGATACCAGTGGCTAATTTCTACAGTGAGTGATATTTACACATCATGTGGTTGTAGCCATTTGGCTGTGTGCTGGGTGGGACAGGCCTCATGATGGAAGGCTCTTTGTCACTGTCACTCTCTTCCACACATCTATGTATGTGTACTTTTGGCATATTATAGTGTGTTGTTCTTGGATATATGTGTGTATTCCTATCCAATGTTTGTGCAAGTGGTGACTGGTGCATACTGAGGAGTGTATGCACTCACATCTGCAACTGTCAGATATGTATGGTCCACTGTTGGCAGACATGGGCTTCAATTGTTTGTGTGTGAGCATGCCCAGTATGCCCTTCTGTATTGAATGTGTGGATCCATTCCAGGTAGTTTGTAGTCCAGTGCAGACCTTTGTGTTCCACACCTACAGGTAAGAAGCTTGGATGCGAAAGCGCTTATCTTTGTACAATAAAAGATTTTTTATGTTTTGACATCAGTATCGAGGCTTGGTTTGTTCCGCTCCATATACATTTTCTATATTTATGACTTCTCGTTCTGCTTGTCGTACGGAACATTCACTAAGTGGTTCAACAGCGTGCTTTGGACTTTTTATTATATAATTTATGTAATGACAAACAAAACACAAAACTATGTATCCTGACAGAGTGTGTCTCTGCACTCTGCCTATCTTCTTAACATTATCAACTTAAGTAACACAAGGTGAAGGTTCATACACAAATGCAAACTATGGACTGGCATACCATCAGTCTTTTTTGAAAAACTAAAGCTTTTTCTTTTTTTTTTTTTTTACCATAGATAGGTAAAAATATTTCATCACTATAGGTATGAAATTTGGAATATTTCTATAATATCCTACAATGCACTGTTTTTCTTTACTGTATTTTGAAATCCATTCCATCAGTATAACACTATTTATTTAAAAGAGAAGATTACACTTACATCAGTTTAAATGTTGTTATGTAGTCATTTTCCAGTGCCTAGTCCTTTTGCAGATGTTACTTATTACTAACTCTTGAATGAGGGATCTCAGAAACAAAACAAATAATGAGTTCTTTGAAAGGGCTGAGTGAGTGGTAAATAGGTCAGGCACCAAAGAAGAATGTCTGATTATTTCTTACCTATTGATGACTATTTTGTGAATACCTTTTTCTTTTTATAAGTGTAACTGTGTGGCAAAACGCCTGTAATGATGCCAATGAAAAATTAGGTCCTTTGTCAATTCACATGACAGGATTAACACAGAAACTCAAAATGCAATTGTTTTCAGTCATGCTAAATAAAATTCCTAAATTTTTGCATGAGTTTATTTACTGCCTTACTATCCTTTTCTCAAAAGGTTGCAGAAGCTAGGGACAGCAACCTCCTCATCTCCTGTTTATTCCTTGATCTCTCTAAAACCTTTGACACTGTGTCTCATCCCCTCCTTCTTAACAAACTCTCAAACCTAAACCTCTCTCATTCTACTCTTGGCTGGTTCCAATCCTATCTTAATGGCAGAAAATAAGCTGTTAGATGGCAGCAGGCTTTCTCACCCTTCCTTGCTGTTCAAAGTGGAGTACTCCAAGCCTCCATACTTAGAACGCTCCTTTTCAACATTTTTACCAACAACCTACATTCACCCTGCAGTCTCTCATCAGTAATACAATATGCAAATGACTCTACTCTCATCTATCTCCAATACTATCTCTGAACTGCACACACCAACACAGAATTCCTTTAACTCTGTTGAAAAATGGCTCAGAAACAATCAACTAAGCCTTAACCCTAAGAAAACTCAAATCCTTCTCTTCCTACCTCAGATGCTCTTTCACCTTAAATACAACTTTTCTCTTTCCTCCCTAGATGGCACCTCTATCTCTCCTGCCTCACACACCAAACTCCTTGGGGTAATAATTGATGACTAATTAAAATTTGACTTGCACATACAACAGGCCATCAAAAACCCACCAAAAACTTGGACTACTTTATAGGAACAAAAAATTCCTCACTTCAGCCACTAAATGCACCCTTTCAGAGGCATTTCTTTTACCTAGTCTTCTATACACTTCCTCCATTCTTACCAATATCCAAACTACCTCAGTGCAGAAACTGGAACAAACATACAACAAAATTGCCAGATTTATTCTAAATCAGCCACTCTCGTTGTATCACTGCCTTTCACTAAACAAACTTCAGTGGCTGGAATTTCCATACCTTGTCCTACAATCATAACTCCACACTACATTTTCCATACTCAGCGACCCCTCTGCCTGCCCTGCTCTCACCTCCCATGTTGCTCTCTGCCCCCCCCCCCGGCCTCTCCAGAGTGCTGATCAGCATCTTCTCTCATTTTATAAACCACAAAAGGATATTGGCAAACTACTTTACAAACACTCTGCCCGGGTTTCATGAAGCTCGGCGCAAGGACAACGTTAGCCTTGCGCTGACCATGTGGTGTAGAGATGGTGCAGCAGCACCACATGCATATTAATGAAGGCACGCTTCTGCAATGTCCACGTGCATAGGAAACGTGCGTGAGTGCAGGGGGTCATGTCTAAGCGCTGCACGGAGGCGTGAACATATCAGCTGCAGATGCGCAACTTAAAATGCTGACTAGTACAGCCTGCCTCTAATAATAATCACTCCTGTCAGTGTCCGTGGATACAGAAATGTATGCAAAGCATACAAGACAGTTTTGTGAATACCAAACTAAAAAGTAAACACAAAGGCACATAGATGAATATTGAGTCCCCGTCCCTCGAACAAATGACATTTGAAACCCAGTGCCCGTATTCCATTGCAGTGTTCATTGTTATAACAAGTGGAAGTGAAATGCAGCATGTTAGCGCGTCACTGCCATTTGCTAAGCCTAGCCCAGTGGTTATGGTAACCTCCTGTCCCACATTGTGAGGGACAGTCCCCCTCTGGGCAGTTGTGTCCATACCAAAACCATTATAAATGTTAAATGTCCTGCGATTGTAGGACATAAGTATGTCCCATATTTTATCTAATAGTTCCATACAATACTTATTTCTGCATGTAAAATACCTAAATGTTACAAGAAACAGAATAAGCAACTAAACTGCTATAACAATAAGCTTTCATTTAGGCATAAAACTAAAGTACTATCTTTTGTTCTGACCGTGGGTATGTATTGGCCTGTAAAATCTGATGTGTGTCCCGAAAATGTCCCATTTTGGTCATATGAAAAGGTGGCAACCCTACCAATGGTCAGAGCATTCGCTCAATATCTGCCCATTTTCGGTCCAAGTAGTCCTTGTCTGGATGGCCCAAAGATGAATGGGTATAACCCAGGTCTACCTACCATGTCATGAAAGATAAGTATTTGCATGTACCTATGTGTGTGAAGTACAGCATGTGGAAGATCAAAAATGCTAGGGTCGTCCTCACAACCATATTGGTACCAGAGATATGTAGTGTACGATATGTGTTCTCTTGACTGTGCCATGGGCCATTAACCAGAGAAGGGATGAATGGTGTCTGTGGAATATGGGGGTGGGGGGTCATAGGTAATATAATAATTCACCAAGGGGAGACTGGGTTGGATGCACAATAGGTGAACTGGAGGTGTACGAGGGAGCAGTGGGTGAATCAGAAAGAAAACCAAAGGACAAACATTCACATCCACAATCCAACCTGACAGGCCATACTGTAGAACACAATCCCACAAACATATGAACATTAAAATGTGCGATACACATGTACAGAAACGTTACCGGCTCACACCCACATAATGGTCTGGCCTGAACTGAGCGATCCAACCCAAACACACCTGGATACATAATTGAATACCCATCATCCCCTCCACAGCACACCACCCCTCCCTTCCTGAACGTCCAGCAAAACCACCCATACTCTGGCTGCTAGCTTGGCGCAGCCATATCTGCACATAGTGATCCCTACTCATATCTAGTAGGCAGTCTCACCCAAGGCAGTCTCAGGATTGCAAACTATTTATCCCTTGCATGTATAACCCTACCTCATTTTCGTAAAGCCAAAAGAATCGAGGTCATTGGTCCCCACAATTTTTGGATATCCCTCATGGGATAAGTATATGTTCTAAACATTAGGCTTGGTGCCACGACACAATGTCCAGTCCTGCAGACATCTGGACACAAGTTGTATGAGCAGTAGTTGTCCACAACCCTGCTCAGCCTCCAGCCGGTCCTGTAGAACCTACTACCTGGGATTAACCACCTGATCGTGAAGCATGTCTCCCCACGTGCATTATCGGGAATATATACCTTTCACATTCGCATAGTGGCAGTCAGATATAAGGTGATTAAGGCACTTTAAAGCAGACGTAAGTAGGGTTGCCACCTGTACAACTTTGCGAGGGACAGTCCCTTTTTGGGCAGTTGTGTCCTGACCAAAAATAATAAAATGGCAAATGTCCTGAGATTGTAGGAAATAATTATGTCCCATATTTCATGTAACAGTTGCATAAAATAGTTATTTCTGTATGTAAAATACTTAAATGTTGCAAGAAACAGAATAAGTAACTAAACTGCTACAAGAATAAGCTTTCATTTAGGCAAAAAAGTAAAGTTCTAACCTTTGTACTAACCATGGGTATGTGTCAGCCTGTAAAATCTGATGTGTGTCCCGAAAATGCCCCACTTTGGCCATTTGAAAAGGTGGCAACCCTAGACGTAAGTGGGTATGCAAGCGTGTATGCGCGATGATAAGTGGCGGTGATTCAACGGTATGCGAAATGTAAATAAGCATGTAGGTGTATATGCATGTGCATGTACAGACCGATATATTTATATATATATATATATATATATATATATATATATATATATATATATATATATATATATATGAAGAATGAACATGGTCACAATATAGCAGTCATAACGAATGTGAAGGAAAACAGCAGCTGAACCCCCCTATAATATTTAGTGCTGTTATATCAGGTTGGCCAGAGGTGAGCACACAGGTAGGATGCTAAAAGTGGAACTAACTATGTCCTCGTGATAAGTCTGACTTTCATCTAGGTACAGGGCAGTCCTGGTCCCCAGTCGCACAAGCCTAAACCCGGATGACCACATGAACACCCTGATAATCAAATACATGTATGTGCCAGGACTATAGGCTTTGAAGGTCTGAATATACTTAGAGTGAGTCAACATGCGGCACGGGTCCAGAGCAGTAGGGAATGGCACATGTGTAGTACTGCAGTTTTCCCAACACGAAAACGGATGCCTGCTGTGTTAGTGAAGTGTTGAGGCGTGTGTTCGGGTAACTATGAACCATGGGTATAAATATAAATGAAGCAGAACACCAATAGTGTAGTGGTTAGAGCATCCAACTATCGAGCAGATGTTGCTGGTTCGACTGCAGCACACACCATTTATGACGTGTAATCCGTATATGAGCATATCTTGCTAATTTTATGCTGTATAACGATATAATACCAATTAAATATGAACTGGGTGACGTATCACAGTAAGAATAAAGAAGGATTTTGCTTGACGTGAATCGGCGGTTAAACGGAAAACCGCAGCTGAAAAGTGTTGTACTCACCCTTTGTCCAACGGCCCTTGCTCCACCCAGCAACACAATATACCGCATCGACCAGGCCCGATGCCAGGATCCTACACATCACAAATTTACCACTAAGCCACGGCAGTTATACCTAACGTCGATGTTATCACAAACATAGCAGACAGCACAGTCATTCAACAGTATGATCAAAGTAATTAAATCATATAGATGTCTATGCATGCATACGTACACACATATATATGTATTTATATATATATATATATATATATATATATATATATATATATATATATATATATATATATATATACACACATATAGGGTAACCACCTGTCCCACTTTGTGAGGGACAGTCCCTCTTTGGGCAGTTGTGTCCTGTACACTTAGTGTCAAATGGCAGATGTCCTGAGATTTAATGACAAAAATATGTCCTATATTTATGTAATAGTTGCATAAAACAGTAATTCTGTATCTGAAACGCCTTAATGTCATAAGAAAAACTGAATAAGCAACTAAAATGCTACAAGAATAAGCTGTCAATTAGGCATAAAAGTGAGGTTCTGTCTTTTGTACTGGCTGTGGATATGTGTTGGCCTGCAAAATCTTGAGGTTTGTACCAAATATGTCCCACTTTGGCCATTTGAAAGGGTGGCAACTATATATATATATATATATATATATATATATATATATATATATATATATATATTACTGAATGAACTTGGAAACAAGAAAGCATTCATAATGAATGCGAAGGAATATAACAGCGGAACACCCACATTATCTAGTGCTGACATATCAAGCTGTACCAAACCAGTCAATTCCTGGCTACACCATGAACCTATAGAAGCACTAGCACAAACGAATGGAACGCAACGTCACTGTAATCTTTTTTATTGTTAAAACAAACGGGTTGAGCGCTTTCATCTACTGATAGAGACTTCATCAGAACACATCTCATAACACAATATTGTCCTTAAATACCACTGCAAACCAATCACAATTCATACTTTTGGCTCCAAAATTAATCATTAAAGTGCTAGTGTTAGTTGTAAAATCTCATACTCCCTACTAACTAGAATAATATTACATACACATGTAATTCATCTAAAATTAACAATATACAATATTATAATTTTTAAAAAATATATAACCAATGTATATGAAAAGTTTTTTATATATAAAAATGAACAATACTTTTTGTTGTATATATTTGTATAAATCTATACCAAACTACTGTCTACCATTCTCCAATATAGGTTTGATGGATATGTACTCGTTAATTCCTGGGGGTACAGAAGCATTCAGGCGAATCTGCCACCTTGTCTCTTTTTCACCCAGAACTTTCTTTATGTTGCCACCCCTAGGATTGTGTTTTACTGACTCTAATATTCCAAATTGAAACATTGAGCATGTTTCATATACATTGGTTATATTTTTTTAAAAATTATAATATTGTATATTGTTAATTTTAGATGAATTACATGTGTATGTAATATTATTCTAGTTAGTAGGGAGTATGAGATTTTACAACTAACACTAGCACTTTAATGATTAATTTTGGAGCCAAAAGTATGAATTGTGATTGGTTTGCAGTGGTATTTAAGGACAATATTGTGTTATGAGATGTGTTCTGATGAAGTCTCTATCAGTAGATGAAAGCGTTCAACCCGTTTGTTTTAACAATAAAAAAGATTACAGTGACGTTGCGTTCCATTCGTTTGTGCTAGTGCTTCTATAGGTTCATGGTGTAGCCAGGAATTGACTGGTTTGGTACATTTTATGTGGTCGACTTTTCCTGGACATATATTTTTTATTTCTTGGTTGCAATTTTGACAACATGGACTCTCTAGATTAGCTACCCTCTATTTTTTCCCCGAGGAGGGAAGATATTCGTGGTTTACAGTCCGAAATGGCTATCATGAGAGGCGAACTTACTAGGCTACTCGAAATGATGAGTCAACCAGGTTCCCAGGCGAGGACCCAGCGTGGGATGACATCATCGCGCACGGAGGTACAGAGGAGTACTGGGGATGTATTACCCAACGGTCAGGGGAATGGCGTTCCCCTGTACGGAGAAGCCTCTTATGGATCCCAACACGATGACAATCAGAGTGCAGGGTGCACCACTAGGGTTAGTGGATGTGGATCGGAGGTTGATTATAACATTTCTGGCGCCAAACCCAAGCGGACTGTGCTGAAGAAAATGTACGCCATGGGGCTGAAGGACATGCATGCAGGTACTGTTAAACCCCCACCTATCAGTAAATATGGAAATGATAAAAGGCGTTTCAATTACAATAATTTCTTGGCTGGTGACTTTAATTTCGAAGGAGGGGTTGGATCGGAATATAAAGAAAGTAATAACGATAAAAATGGAGCCGAGAATAAAACACTTAAGGACATAATTTTTGATTTTGGAAAAAAGTTAAAAATTTTAAAAAGTTTACAACTTGAGAACATGTACTTGATAAAATGTTTGGACAATACTATAGTACCCATGGGTTTGAGGTTCTTTAAACACCCAATGGGAATAGAATTGGATGCTAGTACCAAGGAAGAATGTGCTAAAATGTTTGACAACTTTGGCTTTACTTTTATGAAGTTTATAGTCAGTTGTAATGACAAGAAAATATGCATCTTAATGTCTGAATTGGATCAACTTAATAATATTATTGAAAATGATCTACTTTTTGATGAATTTGAACTATTTTTAGATTCCCAATACACATGGGTTGAAAGTCAGGTGATGAAACAGTATGAGAGGAAATGTAGGAAAATGAAAAGGGATATTGAACAATATAAAAAGGGGAATGTATATAGGTGGGATAAAAATGATTATACAACCAACAAGTTTAATAATAATAATAGAAACAGACACCATACAAAAGGATTTGGAACATTCCAGTATAGAGGTAACAGAGGGAAGTATAGAGGGGATGATGAATGCAAGTTACCCCTGTCCCCGGATTTTTTAGGGGAAGATACAAGATGGGAGAACCCCAGGTGGGGGGGTTACCATCGAATAAGAACGGAAAGCACAAAACACAGGGGAGGACAGGGGAGTTACAGAAGCCAAGACAAATAGATGACAACCATAGTATTGTGAAAGTCAATGATATTATGAGTAGATATGGTGATTTTAATATTTACAATTACTCCAGTATTGAGCTCAAAAAGGAACATTTCACACTTTTAGCCAAAGGGATGAAATATGTTCGTAATACGAACATCAAGGTAGTGGACTACATTGTGGATTTTAAGAAATATTTAAGGAAATTAAATCTAGCTATCTTTTTTGATGGGAAGGAATTAAGGGGAGAAACTGAGTTCAAAAAGAAGAGTGCATATACACCACCACTCAACAACTTGTTGGGTACATTTGAAAAAATGGTCATAGAAGAAATCTACAATTATGGGAACAAATGTAGTACACTGAAAAAGAAATATAATTTAACTAGGGATGAAGCTGAAATTTTGAAAGACATCCAAAACAACCATAGTATAAGAATTATGAAACCCGACAAGGGGGGTGGGGCGGTAATATACCCCAACATTGATTATACTAACAAAATTAACAGTATTTTGTTGAATTCAGGAAATTACACTTTATCTTCCCTTAATGAGGTAAATATAGGGTATCACAAGATAGATTTGTACCTTGAAGACCTATTATTGGAAGATAGAATAGATAGGGATTTATACAACTTCTTAAGAGTGGAATACCCCACAATCAGCACTATAGTGGGGATACCTAAGGTCCATAAGGATTCTTTCGATCCCCCTTTCAGGCCAATAATATCTGGCAGTGCATCCAAGACGTTTCCCTTTGGTAAAGTAATAGACAAGTGGATAAAACCCATTTATAAGAAAATAGGGCACATAGTTATAGCTTCTTGGGACTTTTTGGGGAGACTGCAGCCAGAACTAGCTTCAGAAGGGGAGTGGCTAGTAACAATTGATGTGGTTGACCTTTTTTCAAGTATACCCCAAGAGGAAGGCCTAACCAGATTCTACCAAAGTATCAAGAAATTTGGTAATCTGTCATGGGATAAAATCACCCTCGTGCTTGATTTTATGGATATGGTCCTATCACACAATTACATAATGTACGAAGGTGAATACTATAAACAAAAGAAAGGGGTAGCTATGGGGGCAGCCTGTTGCTCCATATTTGCTAATATGGTCTTATTGGACTGGGAGAATGAATTTATATTCAATACTGACTGGTTCAGTAATATTATTTGCTATCTCAGATTTTTGGATGATATATTTGTAATTTGGAAGGGTGATTTACACAAGTTAGAAGATTTTAAAAAATATTTAAATCTTTGTAGTCAAAGTTTAAAATTTACATTTAATGTTGGAAGGGAATCTATTTCTTATTTGGATACTAGAATAACAATAAGGAATGGGAAATTTAAATCCAATATTTTTAGGAAGGACACTTTCAGCAATTCTTATTTGGAATACACTAGTTGTCACCCTTTAGGACAGAAAGGGAACATTATTAAAGGGCAATGTATTCGAGCAGCCCGAATGACCTCAGACTACTTAGACTTAAAAGGTGAATTGGACATAATTGGGGGTTTCTTTAGGAGTAGGGGTACCCTGACTCAATGGTGACTGATGTCACCAATTATGTTCTAAGTGAGTGGGGGAAAAAATACAAACCCCTTTTAGGGGTCGGCCCATCTAGTGGTGGGGGAATAACGATGAACAAAAACAGTTCGGAAGATTCATGTTTCAAAAGGGCATGCGTTATACAATACGCACCATACAGTATGGAAATCAAGAATATTATATACAAAAATTGGAACATCATGAAATTTGATAGCAATGTACATAGGATAGTGGGGGATAAGCCCCATTTCGTCTTTAGGAACGGTACAAATTTGAAAAAGGAGCTAGAAAAGAAAAATAGTTACAAGTGCAATGAGTCAGGACGGAACGGTACACACAAATGTGGCACTTGTAATCAGTGTAGGTATATAATCAATTCCCCCCTCTATTATATTAGAGAATATCAACAAGACGACTGTCAAATTCCAGAAGGGTAACTGTAGGTCCAAGCATCTGGTTTATCTAGCAAAGTGTACCGAGTGTCCAAGTTTTTATGTTGGGAAAACTGACAGATGCTTGAGGAACAGGATTTATGACCACAGTTATAGTATAAGGAAACAGGATGGGAATAACGCTTTGTGGAAACATCTGAATGGTAGCGCCACATGCTCAATGTTTCAATTTGGAATATTAGAGTCAGTAAAACACAATCCTAGGGGTGGCAACATAAAGAAAGTTCTGGGTGAAAAAGAGACAAGGTGGCAGATTCGCCTGAATGCTTCTGTACCCCCAGGAATTAACGAGTACATATCCATCAAACCTATATTGGAGAATGGTAGACAGTAGTTTGGTATAGATTTATACAAATATATACAACAAAAAGTATTGTTCATTTTTATATATAAAAAACTTTTTTTACACTTTTTATATACATTGGTTATATTTTTTTAAAAATTATAATATTGTATATTGTTAATTTTAGATGAATTACATGTGTATGTAATATTATTCTAGTTAGTAGGGAGTATGAGATTTTACAACTAACACTAGCACTTTAATGATTAATTTTGGAGCCAAAAGTATGAATTGTGATTGGTTTGCAGTGGTATTTAAGGACAATATTGTGTTATGAGATGTGTTCTGATGAAGTCTCTATCAGTAGATGAAAGCGCTCAACCCATTTGTTTTAACAATAAAAAAGATTACAGTGACGTTGCGTTCCATTCGTTTGTGCTATTGCTTCTATAGGTTCATGGTGTAGCCAGGAATTGACTGGTTTGGTACATTTTATGTGGTCGACTTTTCCTGGACATATATTTTTTATTTCTTGGACATATCAAGCTGGCCAGAGGTGGCCAAAATCCCTGCATCTCTAACCACAGGTAGGATGCTAACAGTGGGAATAACCTTGTCCATGTGCTAAATCTGACTTTCAAACGGGTACAGGGCTGGCCTGGTCCCTAGTCGGACAAGCCTAAACCCAGATGACCACATGAACACCCTGACAATCAAACACACGTA